>NC_045952.1:0-48609 GCF_004382195.2 Drosophila sechellia
TAGTTTAGTTTATTTTAATTTATTAATTAATTTATTCCAAACTTTATATCTTCAGTTTTTTTTGTCTTCATTTAAATTTTATTCACTATTATTAGATTTTCACTATGTTACGTTTGAAGTCTATTACTCCCTTTCTTGAAAACACTTTAAGATTTATTTATTTTGTTTTTTCCGTTGAGTTAGATAGAGATATATATTTTCTTGAGTGTATAAGTTTTATTTATATGCACTTATTTAATAGTTCGTATTTAAAGATTTTTTTCTTTTTAACTGATTGATTTGGTTTACTTCCTTATGTTTTGTTTCACTTAGATTTTAATTTTCACTTATTTGGTAATTCCTTAATATATTTAGTTTTAGGTTTTATTTTTATTTTTTATTTCCCAGCAATTCACTTGTTCGGAGTAACCAAAAAAAATTCTGGATTTTATAGCTCCGGTAAATGTTGAAGTTCACTGTTCTTTAAACAGATGTGTCTTCACTGTTCTTTTAAGTGTAGGCGTATTAATGGCCAACACTTCACTTTCACAGTAACACTACGTAAGTTCTTTGGCGGATAACACAGATTACAGGAATAAAATTTTATTATTTTCGCATCAAGCAATCTTTGAGTTATCCTACCGACTGCGCCAGTTAAATAGTTTTTATTGAGCCGAACAAATGATCCGTATTTAAACTAAGATCAACGCTGAAAGTTAAATAGTTTTATTTTTCAAGCCGAACAAATGATCCGTATTTAAACTAGGATCAACTCCGAAATAAATTAAACACTGAATAAATTTCGTTTTTCGTTATTAATTATCGGTTTAAGACTTATTGAACTTTACAGCATAACTTTCAACTTAAGACTAACTTCGAATGTGAGTGAGATTGAGGAGAGCCTATATGGGTTACAGAAATAAAGAATAGGAACAACGGAATATCTCCCAAGTTGTTGAAGTGGACTACGTGACGATCGACACGTAGATAACGCAGAAAATAGCTTTTAAACGGTGATCAGCACTGATAAAATCACATTATGTTAGTTTAATCTTGGAGATTTCTTGGATGTTTACGTTGAGAAGAGACTCAGAGAGAGCAGACGAAACTGCTGTTTAACTGTTTATCGTAATGGTTGGCGTGAATACGTCACTATATATATGTATATGCGCTTGGATACCAGCGGATCACCGTGAGACGGCCGGTATTGGCAAAGTGCTTGTTTATGCACTTAGAAAAAAGAATGTACTTAATATTTTTCACTTTTCACTTGATACGGATGGACGGAAAGAATGAACGCCGTTTGAAAAACGAAAATGGCGACCACGGACGGAATAGGATTTAAAGCCGTACTTATCTTGATTTTCCGCAAGGAGCGCTGGCAGGATCAGGATTTAAGCCGGCTCGAAGGACCATGAGTTGGATGGGCGGAAAGTGGTTGCTGCGGCTGATTCTCCCAGAAATTAAACGCCCGGGATCGACTTCAAAAAAATTTCACACTTTATTCGCGCACTTGTAAATTAAACTACCTTAAAACTAAAATGGAAATACCGCGGGACCGCGGAGTGAGTGAATACCTTGCGGAAGGGGGAGAGCGAGAGGAGAGAAGGAGAGCGCAAGCAGCGGTGCTTGCGAGGCGTGGAGAAGCTTTGAGTACAAGCATTGGCCGCTACACTGCCGCTCAACTGTTTACGCCCTTCTGGCGTGAACAACCAGTACAAATCAAAGCAGATAAATTTCAGCATTTATGTGCGCAGCTTTACAGCTTTGGTTACAATCAGAAGGCCGTAAAAATTACATAACTACTAGTAAGAATGGAATTTCTGACTTGAGAGGTTCCATAAAAAAATAAATGAGAAACTAAGGATAATAAAGTTAAACAAATTCGAAACTAACTTTATACATATGTACAATCATAAAACTAAGCATAACACAACTGGAAGAACTCCACCTGATATTTTTATGTGCGTAGGAACACCTGCTTACGATACCCAGGAAATAAAGTAGATAACATACTTAAGTTAAATGAATCACAAAACGAATTCGAAGTAGATACTAGATATAGACAGAACCATTAGTAAAAACCAAGACAACAAACCCATTTAGGAAAACAGGAGGAAATTACACAAATAAACGATATAGACTATGATGAAAAATCAGAAGAAGAAAAATTACTCACTATAAATCGAAATATAAAAATAAAAAGAAAATTTTCACCAGAAGCCTTACAGCTGTATAAACAGCATGTAAAAAAGGCAAGAGCTATACAATCCTTGCAAGACTTACTGAAGTTATTGAGCAACAATACAACTCAGAAAAACTACTACGAAAAATACCGCTCAGCTTGCTACAAGAAAAGTGCAAGTTAGATCGTGTGCCTTTTGCTCTAAGGATGGCCAAGATATGAAAAAGTGTCTCAAATTCAGAGCACAATTAATCGAAAAAGAAAAGAATTCGTTCAAAAGAACAGCATGTGCTTAGATGCTTTGGAAAGCATAAGCAAGGCCAAGACACACTATTGGCTACAGCTGTTGTTTTAGTGAAAAAGAAACCTTAAGGTTACAACGAGTTGAGGGCGCTTATGACGGTGGATCCCAGAAACGCTGATTTCAGAGGAAGCAGCACAAATATTAAGGATTCCCAGAATAAGGAGTACTATGAGGTCGAAGATATCTCCCAGACTACTCAATTATGCAGCTTTACCAGGTTTTACATTAAAATTTACACATAGGCATACCAATATAGTGACGTATTTGGGTGGTCCAATCAGCCACTTCTATTATTTCAAAGAAAACAGTAGCAGCATTCGTTTATCTTTGGCAGCGCAGCCGTTCTTGTAAACATCCTAAAGCCTGACCTAAGCAGATTTGACTGCCCTCTTTCAACGCTACCTAATCTTAAGAACCCAAGAGCGAGGCTCTCCCGAAATACAAATATTGTTCAAATACTGAGGCTTCTCCTCAATCCAATTTGCATTTGATTTTTAGTCTTAAGCTGAGATCCAAAGAATAAAGTCGTGAAACTATTTCTCCTAAAAACTATTTTTTATTTCTTGGCGTTGCCTTAGTCAACTGACGGGACATTAGTTCGACTCAAAAATAAAACAACAATTTTACTGGCGCAGTCGTAGGATACAAAAGTATCCGAAAAAAGAACCTTCGAGTGGAAAATAAGTTAAATTTTATAGTCCAGTGCTCGAAACATCTCCCAAAATAAATTCGTGAAAACTCTTCAACTTGGATTATAATTCCAATTCGGTTATCCAATAATAAGTGGAAGTGAAATACGAAACAAAACATTAAGTCCAAAGGCAACTAAGTTTTAAAACCAACATATAAAAATAAAAAATAAAAACAATATAGAATTTTAATAATACAACACAAAAATTTACAAAAAAAAAAAAAAAAGTGAAACTAGAAAGCTTAAAAATAATAATAACATTGAATCCGAAACAAACAAAAAAAAACACAAAATTTAAAAATTTTTAAATAAAAATGTCAAACCAATTATTGCCGCACCCCAAATTGTTGCGCTGAGCGACATCAACCTTGCCGAAGCCCGTCGGCAGCTTAAAGACATTATGCCATTCAAGGGTGATCCAGAAACCCTTCACACCTTTACAGCAGAGTGGATTACGTAATTTCGCTCTCTTGGACGGACAGATTACACGATCTTTGGGACTTCCGAACATCGAAGATTGGCCTACCCTTAAAGCAAGACTCATCGCGGAATTTAAAATTCAAACACCAAACTACAAACTTCTGGAGAACTTCAGGGAGACACCATACAGAGGAAGCCTAAGAGCATTCTGCGAAGAAGCGGAAAGACGACGTCAATTACTAATTTCGAAACTACAACTGGAAGGTAACCAATCGGATTTTCTTATTTATATTCAGGCTATTAAAGAATCTATTAAGATACTGATAAGGAAACTACCCAATACAATTATTCACTATTTTAGCCCATCACGATAATACAGACTTAAGATCCTTAATTACCATTGCACAAAATGAGGGAATTTATGAAGAACACATTAATTTTGAATTTTATGAAAACCCAGAATATCGTAATAAAAATTCAAATTCTAATCAGAATTCGAAAGCACAAAATTCAATACAAATGTTCAAACTCAAAATCGACCAAGTTACTCACAATATTCCCAACCCTTCCAACCTAATTTTAATCAATACATTCACCATTTAGACCTAGCTATACAAAGCAGATGACTAACAACCCACCCATGTGGCACGCACCTAATTATTTCAGACCCAACCAATACATAAACACACAACCCATTATTCAAAAAAATCCTTTCCAACAATATCCCAACAAAGCCCAAAATCCCCAAACAACGCATTTTAGAGGAAATACATACCCTCGACTACAACAACCCTCTACATATAAAAATACTAACTTCCCGATTACTAAACGACTAAGACCATCGACAGTGAACAAACTAAAATGTCTATTGACGAAATTAGATTCCAAGACGCGCATGAATTCGAACAAGTCCAACCTAATTATTACGAGCAACAGTATTATAACCAAAATCAATACAATCCGTATCAAAATCATAGCTTCATTAATGAGGGCAACAACAAGTCCAATCTGTACAAATTAATAACAAACAAAACCAAAAATAATTCTGAACTAAACGAAAATTTTCGGTTAACAGCCCCGGAAAATACGAATACATAAAAAAATATACAAAGGGCGCTCATACAAATGCCTTCTAGACACAGGATCAACAATTAATATGATCAATGAAAATATATTTGTCTTCCCATTCAAAATAGTAGATGTGAAGTTTTAACATCAAATGGCCCTATTACCTTGAACGACTTGATTATGTAACCCAGAAATAGTATTTTCAAAAAAAAAAACCAAACCATTGATGTGCACAGATTTCTAATAATTACGATATGCTAATTGGCGAAAATTGTTGAAAAATGCTCAATCAGTTATTAATTACAAAAATGATACAGTTTCCCTTTTGATCAAACATACAAATTAATTACATCAGGGTCCCAAAGAAACCAAAATTTTTTATATCCAAAGGACACCAGAATCAATTGCAAGCTCAGATCAGGAATCATTAATAGTAATTGATTATAGAAAGCTTAATGAAATAACCATACATGACAGATATCCAATTCCAAATATGGACGAAATTGATTATAGAAAGCTAAATGAAATAACCATACCTGACAGATATCCAATTCCAAATATGAACGAAATTCTTGGCATACTGGGTAAATGCCAATATTTTACAACGATCGATCTGGCAAAAGGCCATTTGGCCTAGGAATGCACCCGCTACTTTTCAAAGGTGTTTGGTGTATCTGGATGATATTATAATTTTTTCAACATCCCTTACAGAACATTTAAATTCAATACAATTAGTTTTTTCAAAGCTTGCAGATGCAAATTTAAAATTGCAACTAGACAAATGTGAGTTCTTAAAAAAGGAAGCTAACTTTCTTGGTCACATAGGTAACCCTGATGGTATTAAACCAAATCCTATTAAAGTTAAAGCCATAGTTTCATACCCAATTCCGACAAAAGTAAAAGAGATAAGAGCTTTCCTTGGATTAACAGGTTATTATCGCAAATTTATTCCAAATTAGGCAGACATAGCCAATCCCATGACAGCTGCTTAAAAAAAGGAGCAAAGATAGATACATAAAAACTTGAGTACATAGGGGCATACGAAAATCTTAAGGCTTTGATAACCTGATTTTGAAAAAGAAATTTGTTTTAACCACAGAGCAAGTAACTTGGCCCTCGGGGACGTCCTTTATCAAAACGGTTATCCTATATCTTTTATTAGTAGAACACTTAACGATCACGAATTAAATTACAGTGCTATCGAAAAAGAATTACTCGCCATAGTTTGGGCCACAAAAACTTTTAGACATTATTTACTAGGGCGACCATTTCTCATTGCCAGTGACCATCAACCTCTTAGATGGCTTGCTTCATAACTTAAGGAACCGAATGCTAAGTTAGAAGATGGAGAGTTAGATTAAGCGAGTACCAATTTAAATAGATTATATTAAAGGGAAAGAAAATTCAGTTGCCGATGCATTATCAAGAATTAAAATTGAAGAAAATCATCATAGTGAAGCTACTCAAAATAGTGCAGAAGAAAACAACAGCAACCTTATTCATTTAACAGAAAAACCAATAAATTATTTCAAAAACAAATAATCTTTATTAAATCCGAAAATAAAGTAAAGCATTCAAAAATATTCGGTAACTCCATTACCACAATTCAATATGATGTAATGACACTTGAAAAGGCCAAAGAAAGATTACACAAAACAATAAATGAAAAAATTCGTATAATCAATTCATCTGATGATGAAGAAGTAAAATTAAGCAAGATAGAAACAATCCTCTACACATACAACCATAAAATTAAACATGACACTACTGGACAGACACCTGCTCAAATTTTCTTATACGCTGGGCATCCAATATTAGACACTCAAAAAATTAAAGAAAGAAAATAGACAAAATAAATGAAGACAGACGGGAATTTAATATTGACACTAATTACAGAAAAGGTCCACTACAGAAAGGCAAATTAGAAAACCCATTTAAACCAACCAAAAAAAAGCCAAAATTCAATTAATAAAATAAAAATAGAAGGAACAAAATGATAAGAGTAACGCGATGCAAATAGAAATCAACAGTATAATTTTAAGTGAAAATCTGTTAAAACCAGAAATGGATTTGACACCACTATACACACCACTTAATATAACAAAAATAAAAATTGTAAGACACAACGACATTGTTGAGATGATTTCAGAGAACAATATTACACTTTACATACAAATGATCATTGTAATAATCGCACTAATTTTGTTGTACTTATATTTAAGATATGTATCATTTAAACCATTTATGATGCTGTATGCAAAACTTAAAATAAGAAAAAATCAAAATCAAAACACACCACAACAAACAGAAATAAAAGAAACTCCATTTCCCACACTATATCCATCAATCCCAGCCCAAGTATAGGCTTCTCTTTAAGGGAAGGGGAGTGACGTATTTGGGTGGTCCAATCCAGCCACTTCTATTATTTCAAAGAAAACAGTAATGCACTCTAGTAATTTTCCATAATGTATCCCAGCTTCGCAGCATTCGTTTATCTTTGGCAGCGCAGCCGTTCTTGTAAACATCCTAAAGCCTGACCTAAGCAGATTTGACTGCCCTCTTTCAACGCTACCTAATCTTAAGAACCCAAGAGCGAGGCTCTCCCGAAATACAAATATTGTTCAAATACTGAGGCTTCTCCTCAATCCAATTTGCATTTGATTTTTAGTCTTAAGCTGAGATCCAAAGAATAAAGTCGTGAAACTATTTCTCCTAAAAACTATTTTTTATTTCTTGGCGTTGCCCTTAGTCAACTGACGGGACATTAGTTCGACTCAAAAATAAAACAACAATTTTACTATATATACATTTCTTATGCATTACTTACACATTACTTCTCCGATTCAGTTATTCTAACAATATTTAATTGATTTCTTTTCTTTTATCTTTTAGCCTTCTTTTTTTCGGGGGTGTTGGGGCCAGGCCCTTTTGGCCAGGGTGTTGGGGTGGGAACCTAGTCGCCGCATATAACTTTCCGCATGGCTCCTCAATACATCGCCTATCTTTGGAATATTAAGATCTCTTTCTATATCTCTGGTTCTCATGTACCAAGGGATTTACATAGTGATCTAACTACTTTACTTGAGCAACTCTTATTTTATTCAGATTAGTTTTGGCCGTAATTCCGTATATTTGCAACGCATACTTCCGAATTGGGGTCAGGATGGATTTATACAGGCGAACTTTATTTCCCAATGAGAGTTTGTTTCTCGGCGATAATAGCCACGACATTTTTGCAGCCTTTGAAAGTACTGCTTGCTTGATCATAGTCGTATGCCTTTGAAACGTTAGTCCTCTGTCCAAAATCACCACGAAGTATTTGTAGAAGGACTCGCGTCGAAGTGTGAAGCCGAGCATGGAAATTCCAGAGCAGTTCAAAGGCCTTTTTGTAATTGTGACGCAAGCACATTTTCTGCAATTAATGCCGATATTCCATTCCGTTGCCTACTTCTCGAAGGCCGTCATATATTCCTGTAGGTCCCTGGTTGCATCACTTATGCTTGTACTCCTGACCATTACCGCGGTGTCATCTGCGTAGGTTGCAATAATAATTTAGGAAAAATGGAGAAATTACACAAATAGACGATATAGACTATGATGAAAAAACAGAAGAAGAAAAATTACTCACTATAAATCGAAATATAAAAAGAAAAAGAAAATTAATAAAACTAAATATGATAATAATTCCAGCACAACCCAACAATGTTTTGATCAATCTCTGTGTATGGAATTATTTAAAATATTGGGGTTTTACTTAATTCTTTGGAATATGGGAAATAATAAGAATTTAATTTGTATCTGTTTTTAACCAGGTGGAAGTTTTAATATTTCAAAGTTTTTTCGGAATTTATGTGAGTTAAGTAATCATATTTTAGTAATTTAAAATATGGCAAGTCTTGTAAACAACTGCATTCCAAATTCAATATCTTCTATGTATTCGGTAATTCAATTGTTAATTGAATAATAAAATATTTAATCTTTGATCACATTTATTTTTCGCGCTTAATGAATTGATTATTTACTGTTTTTAATTGTAGCATATTGGACTAATCTACCCTAACAATACAATAAATGATTGGGTATAACTTAGCGTCAATACATAATAAATATAAATATACAAATATACAAAAAGACCACCAAAAAATACGTAAGCACTCGAGCGCCCCAGTAATACGATCTAACGCTTATACATAAGCCGATCGCGGAGCGTGGGAATGCTGAGCATGCACTTTGCAGCTCAGGTGGTCAATGCCTTCTGCATACATATTTATATGTATAAATGTAAGTGAGAATACATAGATATAAGCAATGTATGTGCGGGTTAGCTGAACCCAACTTCACCACACTTTTATTATTCAAATAAAGAACCTCGAACAGAGCAGAAGCTAAGCTCTTCTTTTCTTAAACATTCAAATATCACCCTTCGCAATAGCACCACTCACATGGCGACCGTGACGATTGCAGGACGATTGCAGGACGCACACGAAGTGTTTAAAGTATTGTGCTAATAATTACAGTCGACTGATCTTAGTTCGACTATAAATTAAATAAATTAATAAATACAAATGACATTATAAAACATAATAATTGATGGCGGAAGAGCCACAATTCTCAAACGGACAGCGCACGACACAAAGGGACTTGCCAACGTTGGAAGAAGCTCTGCAGCAAAATCCTGCAGATGGACCACGCCCACTCACAATAGCTGAGTACCGGGCAAGGCAGGAAAGGAAGGAACCAAAGAAGCACAAACGTTTCAAAAAAAGGGTAAAGCTACTTAGACAACGCCGACTGGTTAAGGAAATGACCCAGTTGGCCAGAGACGTGGCATCCCGACAACGCTACGAAGAGCGTCTTGAGGACATCGAAAGCAAGATTTCGCAAGGATCGAAACAACGCAAACGGGCTGCATAAATAAATGCCAATGCCCCAATTTGCCTTAATTTTAATTTCTAAACCCAAGCCGATGCGGGAAACCGATGCTTGAAAAACACTAATATCTGTTAGGCTTTTTACTAACAATGCGGTTGGACAATTTTTTTTTATATTGTAAACAAATATGTGAGCCAACCACATTTATTAACAACTAATATTTCCACGTGAAATAGCGATACGAATAGACAAATTTCGCTTCAGGTTCGATAAGTCTTATAAATGTATCAATAGAGACGCAGTAATAAAATCCGAAACTTTGAAAAATCATATAGAGATATTAGTAGGAGAATATAATAATATAGTTACATTAGTAAATAAACTGAACATAATAAAAAATGTTTAAGGGTTATAAAATCCGTAAACACAAGATTAAATAACATCAGAAAAAGAAGGCATATTCTGATAGATGTACCAGAAAGTCTAAGTCAATTGGTTGAATTCAACACAGACCAGTTCAAAGAACTAGACGAATCTGTTCAATCAAGCGGCGCTGAGTCCGATAGTAACATTAAAACGCTAGAAGGAAGCGACCGAATTGAATTTAAATCTGAACCAATAACAATTTCTGAAATGGCACAGACATTGATAGAATTTATCGGGGTAGCCACATCTCTGATACCAGAGTTTGATGGTAAACCAGAAAATCTACAAAGTTTTTTGGATGCTCTAAGTCTACTAGATAGCTTAAAGAGCACACATGAAACGACAGCAATAAGCCTAATAAAAACTAAACTTAAAAACCATGTAAGAAACCTTATAAGTAATGAGCAGTGCAGTAAAAGGAGTATCGGTAGAAGTGATAACTGCCAAGCTTCTGAATCTACAACAGAGAAATAAAACGGCTAACCAATACACCCAAAAGGTGGAGAAACTGACAAAGGCCCTTGAAGGTGCCTATATCAGTGAAGGTCTCAGCCAATCCTTACCAAATAAATACAGCACTACAACAGCTGTAAAAGCAATGACACAGAATTGCGCCATTGATAAGGTAAAACTTATCATGCAAGCAGGGACATTCACAAACATGAATGATGCCATCTCCAAATTTGTAAACAGTTGCACAGAGATAACAGGTCAAAGTAACACTGTACTCTATTATCGACGAGGTGCAAATAATTATAATAGACGCGCCCGAGGTTATAATCGTGGAAGAAATGACTACCACAACAATTACAACCGAGGCATCAATAACAACAATAATAATAACTTTAATAACCGTGGAGGTAGACGAGGCCAAAACCAAGGGAGAGGCCGCGGAAACTACAAACATGGTAATAATAATAATAGCAGTGTGAGAATCGCGCAAAATACGTCGGAAAACTAACAGAACCCTTTAGGAAACAACCAATAAATGTAAAAGTTCATTCCATTAATTATAGTCTTAATATATTCGTAACCTTCTATAATCATTCAACTGAAAATAAACTAACATTTCTCATAGATACTGGTGCAGATATCTCACTTTTGAAAGTAAATTCTGATAACTTCATAATTCAAAATGAAAAAATAATAAACATCGAAGGCATAGGCCAAGGTGTGATAAAGTCTAAAGGAACAACCTTAATAGAACTCAAATCAACAAAATATATTATTCCACAGGAATTTCATTTGGTAAACCCAAATTTTGCAATACCATGTGATGGAATAATAGGCATTGCTTTTTTTTTCAATTGTCAACTAGATTTCAAACCAAGTGAAGACTGGTTTATAATTAGACCCCAATATTTAAATTATCCAATATATGTTCCGATAACATATAGCGCTGGCAACAATACAGTTCTTCTGCCAGTCAGATCACAAGTTATTCGGAAAATAGACATTAATGTTGTAAATGATTTCATATTTGTTCCTAATCAAGAAGTACACAATGGGATTTATGTTGCAAATACAATAGCAGCATCCAAACATGTATACGTTCGACTTCTAAATACAAATAATTTCGACCAAGTGGTCAAAGTAAATAAAATACAATATGAAAATCTAAAAGATTATGAAATTCATAATACCGACACTGGAAATAGAAGCGAACAAATACTTTCAAAACTAAAGAAAAATTTTCCAGACCAATTTAAAAATCAATTAACTGAATTATGCACACAGTATAGTGATGTGTTCGGACTGGAAACCGAACCAATATCAACAAATAATTTTTATAAACAAACATTAAGACTTAAAGATGATGAAACTATATGAAAACTATAGAAGCCCGCATAGCCATATTGAGGAAATTCAAAAACAAGTAGGGAAATTAATAAGCGACAAAATCGTCGAACCGTCTGTATCTGAGTATAACAGCCCACTCTTGCTAGTTCCAAAAAAATCATTACCAAATTCACAAGAGAAAAAATGGCGATTAGTAATTGGCTATCGTCAAATAAACAAAAAACTTCTTTCTGACAAATTTCCACTCCGTAGAATTGATGACATTTTAGATCAACTAGGTTGAGCTAAATACTTTTCATGGCTTGACTTGATGTCAGGTTTCCACCAAATAGAACTTCAGGAAAACTCTAGGAATATAACATCCTTTTCAACGAGCAATGGCTCATATCGCTTCACGCGATTTGTAGCATTCTGCAACTATTATCGTCGATTTATAAGGAACTTCGCCGACTATTCACGGCACATAACTAGATTAACTAAAAAGAATGTCCCTTTTGAATGGTCAAGCGAATGCCAGAATGCATTCGAATACCTTAAAGAAAATCTTATGCACCCCACACTATTACAATATCCTGATTTTCGAAAAGAATTTTGCATTATAACGGATGCTAGTAAACAAGCTTGCGGAGCGGTTCTAACTCAGAACCGTAACGGGATTCAGCTCCCAATAGCTTATGCATCACGTTCATTTACAAAAGGATAAAGCAATAAGAGTACAACGGAACAAGAACTAGCGTCAATTCATTAGCAATTACCCATTTTAGACCATACATTTATGGCAAACATTTCACCATTAAAACGGACCACAGACTATTAACGTACCTATTTTTTATGACTAATCCCAGTTCTAAATTAACTCGCTTGCGGCTAGAGCTTGAGAACACGACTTCACAGTAGAATACCTAAAGGGGAAGGATAATTTTGTAGCAGACGCACTCTCACGTATTAATATATAAAGGAACTCAAAGACATGCAACATAAAGTCCTGAAAGTCAGTACCAGGCAACAAAGTAGACAAGAAAACTGTACAGTAACAAATAAGGAACTATTGCCTAGGCAAAGTATCCAAAATGTATCTAAGCCCAACGTGCACGAAGTAATAACAAATGATGAAGTACGAAAAGTAGTGACCTTGCGAATAACTGAATCTATTTGTTTACTAAAACGAGGAAATAAAGTTATTGCAAGAATTGATGTTGACGATTTATATACCAATGGAATTTTTGATTTAGGTCAGTTCTTCCAAAGTTGAAATGCAAGCCGGTATACTAAAAATCAGCCAACTCAAATAGGCACCGAGTGAAAAAATCTTTGAAACCATTTCAATAGATAATTTCAAAAATATGGGCAATATAAAATTGAAATCATTAAGAGTAGCGCTACTCCAGCCGGTGACCATTATAAAAACTGAAAAAGAGATACAATCGATACTGTCTACATATCATGACGATCCAATTCAAGGAGGTCATACAGGCATTACAAGAACGCTAGCGAAAATAAAAAGACACTATTATTAGAAAAATATGACTCGTCATATAAAAGAGTACATACGTAGATGTCATAAATGCCAAATTTCAAAAACAACGACACATACAAAGACCCCAATGACTCACACAGAAACCCCAACAAATTCTTTTGATATAGTGATAGTGGACACAGTTGGTCCACTACCGTAATCGGAATATGGCAACGAATACATCGTCACGCTCATATGTGATTTTACGAAGTATCTAGTAACCATACCTGTTGCGAACAAAAGCGCAAATACTGTCGCAAAAGCTATATTCGAAAATTTTATACTAAAGTACGGTCCAATGAAGACGTTCATATCGGACATGGGTACCAAGTATAAAAACAATGTAATTCAAGATATGTGTAGATATATGAAGATTGAAAATCTTACATCCACTGCATATCACCACCAGACTTTAGGGACAATCGAACGAAGTCATAGAACATTCAATGAATACCTTCGTTCATACATCTCTGCAGATAAAACTGATTGGGACGTTTGGATACAATACTTTACATATTGTTTCAACACAACACCATCAGTCATGCATAATTACTGTCCATATGAACTAGTCTTTGGAAGATTACCAAGGCAGTTTGCAAATTTTAATAAGACAGATAGAATAGAACCCCTGTATAATATAGAAGATTACTCGAAGGAAATAAAATTTAGATTGGAAATAGCTAGCTAGACTTATGTTAGAAAAAGCTAAGTCAATAAATGTAAAAGTTCATTCCATTAATTATAGTCTTAATATATTCGTAACCTTCTATAATCATTCAACTGAAAATAAACTAACATTTCTCATAGATAGTGGTGCAGATATCTCACTTTTGAAAGTAAATTCTGATAACTTCATAATTCAAAATGAAAAAATAATAAACATCGAAGGCATAGGCCAAGGTGTGATAAAGTCTAAAGGAACAACCTTAATAGAACTCAAATCAACAAAATATATTATTCCACATGAATTTCATTTGGTAAACCCAAATTTTGCAATACCATGTGATGGAATAATAGGCATTGCTTTTTTTTTCAATTGTCAACTAGATTTCAAACCAAGTGAAGACTGGTTTATAATTAGACCCCAATATTTAAATTATCCAATATATGTTCCGATAACATATAGCGCTGGCAACAATACAGTTCTTCTGCCAGTCAGATCACAAGTTATTCGGAAAATAGACATTAATGTTGTAAATGATTTCATATTTGTTCCTAATCAAGAAGTACACAATGGGATTTATGTTGCAAATACAATAGCAGCATCCAAACATGTATACGTTCGACTTCTAAATACAAATAATTTCGACCAAGTGGTCAAAGTAAATAAAATACAATATGAAAATCTAAAAGATTATGACATTCATAATACCGACACTGGAAATAGAAGCGAACAAATACTTTCAAAACTAAAGAAAAATTTTCCAGACCAATTTAAAAATCAATTAACTGAATTATGCACACAGTATAGTGATGTGTTCGGACTGGAAACCGAACCAATATCAACAAATAATTTTTATAAACAAACATTAAGACTTAAAGATGATGAACCCATTTATATAAAAAACTATAGAAGCCCGCATAGCCATATTGAGGAAATTCAAAAACAAGTAGGGAAATTAATAAGCGACAAAATCGTCGAACCGTCTGTATCTGAGTATAACAGCCCACTCTTGCTAGTTCCAAAAAAATCATTACCAAATTCACAAGAGAAAAAATGGCGATTAGTAATTGACTATCGTCAAATAAACAAAAAACTTCTTTCTGACAAATTTCCACTCCGTAGAATTGATGACATTTTAGATCAACTAGGTTGAGCTAAATACTTTTCATTGCTTGACTTGATGTCAGGTTTCCACCAAATAGAACTTGAGGAAAACTCTAGGAATATAACATCCTTTTCAACGAGCAATGGCTCATATCGCTTCACGCGATTTGTAGCATTCTGCAACTATTATCGTCGATTTATAAGGAACTTCGCCGACTATTCACGGCACATAACTAGATTAACTAAAAAGAATGTCCCTTTTGAATGGTCAAGCGAATGCCAGAATGCATTCGAATACCTTAAAGAAAATCTTATGCACCCCACACTATTACAATATCCTGATTTTCGAAAAGAATTTTGCATTATAACGGATGCTAGTAAACAAGCATGCGGAGCGGTTCTAACTCAGATCCGTAACGGGATTCAGCTCCCAATAGCTTATGCATCACGTTCATTTACAAAAGGATAAAGCAATAAGAGTACAACGGAACAAGAACTAGCGTCAATTCATTAGCAATTACCCATTTTAGACCATACATTTATGGCAAACATTTCACCATTAAAACGGACCACAGACTATTAACGTACCTATTTTCTATGACTAATCCCAGTTCTAAATTAACTCGCTTGCGGCTAGAGCTTGAGAACACGACTTCACAGTAGAATACCTAAAGGGGAAGGATAATTTTGTAGCAGACGCACTCTTACGTATTAATATATAAAGGAACTCAAAGACATGCAACATAAAGTCCTGAAAGTCAGTACCAGGCAACAAAGTAGACAAGAAAACTGTACAGTAACAAATAAGGAACTATTGCCTAGGCAAAGTATCCAAAATGTATCTAAGCCCAACGTGCACGAAGTAATAACAAATGATGAAGTACGAAAAGTAGTGACCTTGCGAATAACTGAATCTATTTGTTTACTAAAACGAGGAAATAAAGTTATTGCAAGAATTGATGTTGACGATTTATATACCAATGGAATTTTTGATTTATGTCAGTTCTTCCAAAGTTGAAATGCAAGCCGGTATACTAAAAATCAGCCAACTCAAATAGGCACCGAGTGAAAAAATCTTTGAAACCATTTCAATAGATAATTTCAAAAATATGGGCAATATAAAATTGAAATCATTAAGAGTAGCTCTACTCCAGCCGGTGACCATTATAAAAACTGAAAAAGAGATACAATCGATACTGTCTACATATCATGACGATCCAATTCAAGGAGGTCATACAGGCATTACAAGAACGCTAGCGAAAATAAAAAGACACTATTATTAGAAAAATATGACTCGTCATATAAAAGAGTACATACGTAGATGTCATAAATGCCAAATTTCAAAAACAACGACACATACAAAGACCCCAATGACTCACACAGAAACTCCAACAAATGCTTTTGATATAGTGATAGTGGACACAGTTGGTCCACTACCGTAATCGGAATATGGCAACGAATACATCGTCACGCTCATATGTGATTTTACGAAGTATCTAGTAACCATACCTGTTGCGAACAAAAGCGCAAATACTGTCGCAAAAGCTATATTCGAAAATTTTATACTAAAGTACGGTCCAATGAAGACGTTCATATCGGACATGGGTACCAAGTATAAAAACAATGTAATTCAAGATATGTGTAGATATATGAAGATTGAAAATCTTACATCCACTGCATATCACCACCAGACTTTAGGGACAATCGAACGAAGTCATAGAACATTCAATGAATACCTTCGTTCATACATCTCTGCAGATAAAACTGATTGGGACGTTTGGATACAATACTTTACATATTGTTTCAACACAACACCATCAGTCATGCATAATTACTGTCCATATGAACTAGTCTTTGGAAGATTACCAAGGCAGTTTGCAAATTTTAATAAGACAGATAGAATAGAACCCCTGTATAATATAGAAGATTACTCGAAGGAAATAAAATTTAGATTGGAAATAGCTAGCTAGACTTATGTTAGAAAAAGCTAAGTCTTATAGAAAACAACTTTATGATAAGAAAACTTCAGATTTTAAATTAAAAATAGGAGATAAAGTTATACCAAGGAACGAATCGGGTCATAAGTAAGATCCAGTATATCTAGGCCCTCATACTGTAGGAACCATAGAAGACAGAGATAAAATAGTAATTAGAGATACAAAACAAAAGAAGCAAAAAGTACAAAAGGATATACTAAAAATATATAATCAATGAAACGTTTCATTTCACTTAAGAAAAGGTCTGATCAACCTCAAAACAAAAAAAAAAAAATTATAAAAAAAAACCACAAAAAAAAATTAATTATTTTTCCTTCTAAGAAAGTTAAACATAAATCCAAAAATATCGTAATTCAACATAAATTTTTTGTATTATTCTTTCATTAAACAAATGCTTTGAGACAAAACATTGCTAATAATTAATAAGAAAAATCAATATCAAAAAAAAATTTTTTCTTTGTAAACACAATATTAATATTGAGAACTAAATGACTACATATATTACGTAATTTCTTTAAAAAGGGAGGTGTAGCATATTGGACTAATCTACCCTAACAATACAATAAATGATTGGGTATAACTTAGCGACAATACATTGTGACACTTTGTCATAATAAATATAAATATACAAAAAGACCACCAAAAACTACGTAAGCACTCCAGCGCCCCAGTAATACGATCTAACGCTTATACAAAGGCCGATCGCGGAGCGTGGGAATGCTGAGCATGCACTTTGCAGCTCAAGTGGTCAATGCCTTCTGCATACATATGTATATGTATAAATGTAAGTAAGAATACATAGATATAAGCAATGTATGTGCGGGTTAGCTGAACCCAACTTCAGCACACTTTTATTATTCAAATAAAGAACCTCGAACAGAGCAGAAGCTAAGCTCTTCTTTTCTTAAACATTAAAATATCACCCTTTGCAATAGCATCCTTAACATTATGACTTCGCAATTTTCAGACAAATTGTGAATGTTTAATTCTAACTCTGCTTTATCTTCTTGATCTAATGTTTCAAAAAGGTATTTATATATTGTGCCCATAAAATTAGGCAAGGCGCGTTTGATGCGCTTTGCTATTCTTATGCCATTCATTTTAATTAATTAATTCTTTTTAATTTTTCTACTATATATTGAACTTGGGGTAGAGTTTCATGTTTTATTAGGTTATTATAAGTTTGTTCTGTTTTTGTTATATTGACCGATAAGTAATGATACACGTAATTAATTGGTAAGCTTTTTGATACAGTGTTAAATATTAGATAACCATTTTTGGCTTGAATTGGGTTTACCTCAAGACCTTTTCCTTGGGCATATCGGGTAGAACATAGTAAAAAATATTAAAGGATCATCAAGAATGTGTGGTTATGTTGGGTTGTCTTGATCGTTTGGAGTTGTGCTGGAATTATTATCATATTTAGTTTTATTAATTTTCTTTTTATATTTCGATTTATAGTGAGTAATTTTTCTTCTTCTGTTTTTTTCTTCATAGTCTATATCGCTTATTTGTGTAATTTCTCCTGTTTTCCTAAATGGGTTTGTTGTCTTGGTTTTTACTAATGGTTCTTGTCTATATCTATATCTAGTATCTACTTCGAATTCGTTTTGTGATTCATTTAACTTAGGTATTGTGGTAGGATGAACACTCATAACGCCCACTGTACCATGTAGTAGCATAGTCTTAGGTATGAAGCCCATAGTGGCAGAGAGAAGCATACGATCATATCCCCGTTAGGAATAAGTATATATTTGTTATCTCGCTCTTACTTATAAGCTAGCATTAAAAGATAAGAATGTATACCTATCTCACTCACAAACGCATACACACTTCAGAGAGCATAAGAAAAGAGGAATACGCGAGACGCGGCAGTCGGTGGCGTGTGCTTAACGGGAAAAGTCGAATAAAGGGATTGTGAAATTATTTAAAGGATGGAGTACAGATATTCATTTTTCGGCGTCCACAACATCAGAAGTGGTCATTACCCCCTATGCCTGACACTAAATTTAATCAATTCTCAGTGCTTCAACTAAAGAAGTGGTTGGAAGCTCTTGGACACCAGACTTCCGGCACAAAAGCGGAACTAATAGTGCGTCTGCAGGCCATTTCCCCAGAAACGCGTGGCGATTCACCGCCAAATAACGGATCAGCAGCAGACGAGATAGAGGCAAACATGGCTGTGCTGCAGAGGATACAAGCGGATATCGACGACGCGAACAAGAGCAAGTCTGCTCATGCTCGCCAGATCAATGACGTCATCGAGAACAACAGCAGCGGAAACCACGGCAATGTTAACATATGCGCTAACAGCACCGACGCCAATGTTAACAGCACCAAGGTGACTATCGCCGCCGATAACATCGATATGGGACATACCAGTGTTGGAAAAGATACCGCTGGTAGTGTTGTTCAGCACCAGAGTCGAAATGTAAACAAGCTTCTGGAATCTCCTGTAACATCGCTTGCCTTGGCAAAAGAGGTAACGATGGAGTTTGACGGCAGCTTATGTGCACGCAATTGGGTCACGCAGTTTCAGAACATCGGAAAGATTTACAATTTGGACGACGGATGCATGCACCTGCTGCTAATTGCCAAACTAAAAGGAAACGCACAGCGCTGGCTGCACGCAAGCGCCACACGCATCCTAGAATCGACCGACCAGCTGTGCGAACAGTTAATCTTGACATTCGAGGTCAAGATGTCAAAAGGGGAACTGAGGAACGCATTTCAAAAACGCGAATGGCATCCGGATGAGAAATTTGCTGTTTACTTCGAGGACAAGGTGATGCTGGCCAACGACATCAACATCGATCTAGAGGAGCTCCTGGAAAACATCATTGAAGGAATCCCAGCACCAGCGTTGCGCAACCAGGCGCGCATACAGTGTTTCTCCGAGCCGATGCAAATTCTGCGGGCTTTCTCGGAAGTCCGTCTGCCGAAGCACAAAACAGGGAGCAGTTCATCAAAGCGCCTTACTGGAGGAGGTGCAGCCAATAAGGACTTACGTTGTGCCAAGTGCAACTCCAAAGGGCACTTCGCCAGGGAGTGTCTCAAGCCAAAGAGGGAGCCCGGATCCTGCTATGCCTGTCGGGCATTTTGACACTTCGTCGGACAATGCCCGGAGCGCAAGAGCGCCAATATTAACAATTATGTAAGACTTGTCAAGATTTTTTTCACAATAGCTATAAAATCCCATTAACTACAGAATGCCTCATAGACACAGGGAGTCCAATATCATTTACAAAGTTAAGCAATGTATCCAAGGAAATTAATTTAGAATCCGCTTCAGAAACCTATTTCGGGCTGAATAAAAGCCAACTGACAATACATGGAAAAATCTTATGTTACATTATAAAAGAAAAAGTTAAATGTTATTTTTATTTGTACGTGGTCCCAGACGAGTCTATGAGTCATAATGTAGTTCTTGGACGAAATTTCATGGAAGCGTGCCAGTTGAAACTGGATCCAGACGCCTTGGGAAGGATAACGTTCAACCCAGTCGATAGTAAAAGATATAGAAAAGCAAATAGTAAAACAGTCAGTTCTATTGTTAGTGAAACAGTTAGTGAATTAGTTAGTGAAACAGTTAGTGAAACAGTTAGTGAAACAGTTAGTGAAACAGTTAGTGAAAAAGTTAGTGAAACAGTTAGAGAAACAGTTAGTGAAACAGTTGGTGAGACAGTTAGCAAAACAGTTAGTGAGGCAATTAACGAAGAGGTTGATGAAACAGTTAGTCAAATGGATAATGAAACAGTTAATAAGACAGTTAGTAAAACAGCCAACAAAGAGAGTAGTATAGTTAGTCAAACTGTTAACGAAGCAGGTAGCAAAACGGTCATCGAAACAGTTATGCCTTTAGCCAACTTCACGACGGATTCCGGACTTTATGCTGCGGTTGTGCCCAGTTATGAAGAAGCTGTTAGAGAAATTTGTAGCATTGATCACTTAGAGGATGAGCAAATGAACTTCATATGCGGCGAAAACAATAACCAAGCCTTAAACAGTCAGTTAAAGGAGATTATTAAACGCAACTACTTAAGCGTTAACAAGCCTACCGAGCCTTTAGTCAAATGCGAAATAAAACTTTGTTTAGAAACGTCAAAACCATTTAGCTGCGCCCCAAGAAGACTTGCCTACTCAGAAAAAGAAAAATTACAAAAACTATTAGATGACTATTTAAAAGAGGAAATTATTCAACCTAGTGAATCAGAATATGCTTCACCAATTGTTTTAGTCAAAAAGAAAACAGGAGACATACGGCTATATATAGACTTTAGAAAACTGAACAAAGTTTTAATTAAAGACAATTATCCGATACCGCTTATCGATGACCTTTTAGACAAGCTAGTCAACAAAAAAGTTTTTTCGAAGCTCGATTTAAATAATAATTCGTTAATAAGGAATCACTTAAATACACCTCATTTGTTACACCGTTAGGGCAATTCGAATTTCTCAGAATGCCAATGGGCCTAAAAACTGCATCGGCGGTGTTCCAAAGGTTTGTAAACAAAATTTTCGAGGATCTTATAAGGGATAACAAAGTAATTGTATACATGGACGACATCATGATTGCTAGCAAGAACTCGGAGGAGCATTTAGAAACCTTAAAGGAAGTGTTTATCAGATTAGCTCAAAATAAATTGGAATTACTAATGGATAAATCTGAGTTCCTTCAGACAAATATTAAATATTTAGGGATTCATTATAAATGGTGAAGGCATTAGGGCTGATGACAAAGGAATAGATGCCATACAGCATTTTCCAGTTCCAGACAAAATACAAGCCGTTCAAAGTTTTCTTGGCTTATGTTCATACTTCCGTAGATTTATAAAAGATTTTTCAACATTAGCGAAACCTTTATATGACCGTTTGAGAAAAGATGAAAAATTTAAATTTGGAGAAAAGGAACTGAGCTGTTTCTCAACTCTTAAGGAAAAGCTGGTGCAGGCACCGGTCTTACCAATTTATAATTTCAAAGACGGAATAGAACTGCACTGTGATGCAAGCGCTCTTGGTTTCGGTGCGGTGTTATGTCAAAAAAAAGATTTTATTTTTCAAAGCGAACAACAGTCGCTGAGGCAAAATATCACAGTTTCGAATTGGAAACAATGGCAATTATTCACGCACTGCGAAGATTTAGAATATATTTGTACGGAAAACGCTTTAAAATTATAACTGATTGTAATTCTCTTACTTTGACGCTTAACAAGATTGAACTTAATCCGCGAATAGCTAGATGGGCGTTAGAGCTCCAGAACTACGATTATGAGCTCATACATAGAGAGGGTAAAAGGATGCAGCATGTTGATGCTCTTAGTAGATGCACGAATATTTTGATAGTGGAATCAAATACCTTGAAGACAATTTAGTAATCTGCCAAGGCAAGGAGCAAAAAGTTCAAGAAATCAAGAAACTGCTGGAAAAAAATGAACATAAGTTGTTCGAAATGAGAAACGGAATAATTTATAGAAAATGTAACGACTGCAGACTTTTATTTTATGTTCCCACAGACATGGAAGATCATATTCTATATAAATATCACAATGAGATCGGACACATAGGTAGAGACAAAATGTTAGATGTTATTTCTAAATCTTATTGGTTTCCCAATGCCAAAGACAAATGTTTGAGCCATATAGAAAATAGTTTAAAATGTGTTGCGTTCTCTCCTAAGACAAGCAAGGAAGGATTTCTGTACTGCATTCCGAAGGGCAGCAAACCGTTTGAACTAATACATATCGATCATTACGGCCCAGTCGACTCAGGCAGATCCAAAAAACATATTTTTGTTGTCATCGATGGTTTTACGAAGTTCGTACGTTTATACGCCACAAAGACCACTAATACAAAGGAAGTCATTACAGCCCTGAAGGACTATTTTAGAGCATACAGCAAGCCTAAATGCATCATTTCAGATAGGGGAAGTTGTTTTACATCCAAGGAATTTGATGACTTTATGTTAGAGTTCGATGTTAAGCATATGAAGATTGCGACTGGTTCACCCCAAGCAAATGGACAGGTTGAAAGAGTCAATAGAAGCCTAGGTCCAATGATAGCGAAACTGTACAACCAGAGCAAAAGGCATAGAGGATAGAAGAGGAAAAATAGTAGACGAATTAAAAGAAAAACTAGAGGAATTAGAAAATACTGAAGAAGATAGTGATTTTGTAAAAATTAGAAATGAAGTTGAAAATAATCAAAAAAGGCTCAAGCGTATAATAAAACACATTATGAAAGACCGCCAGACAGCCATCAGAATACAAAAAAGGAGATTATGTGATGGTTAAAAATTTCGACAGTACAGCAGGCATCTCTAGAAAATTGATTCCAAAGTGTAAAGGCCCATATGTGATATTTAAAGTATTAAGAAACGACAGATTCTTGTTAAAAGACGTAGAAGGTTTTCAGATATCTCGTAACCCATACCAAGGTGTCTGGGCATCCAAAATATTAAGCATTGGATAGGCAACAAGAAAAATAAACGAAGACACAATTAAACAATAATAATAATATAATAACAGATTAATATAGTATATATGTACATATGTATAAATAAGGTAAAAGAATTCATCATACAACTAAGCAATCAATGAAACCATGATCAGGGGATCAGCTAGTCAGGACGGCCGAGTTGTGGTAGGATGAACACTCATAAGGCCCACTGTACCATGTAGTAGCATAGTCTTAGGTATGAAGCCATAGTGGCAGAGAGAAGCATACTATCATATCCCCGTTAGGAATAAGAATATTATTGTTATCTCGCTCTTACTTATAAGCTAGCATTAAGAGATAAGAATGTATACCTAGCTCACTCAAAAACGCATACACACTTCAGAGAGCATAAGAAAAGAGAATACGCGAGACGCGCATTCGGTGGCGTGTGCTTAAAGAGACTATTGAATAAAGGCTTTGAAATTATTGAGTGCATATATTCATTTTTCGGCGTCCACAAGTAGTACTTCGTTTGTCTGTCTCGTTTCCTGCCCAATCAGAATCAGCATATCCAATAAGAATATTACTTTTTTTTTTTTTTATTAATTTATTTATTAAGGCACACGGGGAAGTCTTGAAGCCCCTTTGTGTCCTTCTTATCTATTAATTCAGCCCATTTGGCTCGCCGGCTAACTATAGTTAGCTTTTTCAAATTTACATAGTTTCTACAATTACATAACAATCACATATAACAAATAGGATTTAAGATAAGCGTCTGCTTCTGCGGACCCTTGTCAAAGGAGATCGGGTAATGAGATCCCTCGGTTGCCTTCTATTGAGCCTCCTTGGTGGGCGAGATCTGTTTAGAGCGCTGGCTAGCCGATTTCTGTGGCGCTCCAGCCTGTCATGGTATCTGCTCGAGTGCTTGTTTATTTCGTCAAATACCGTTGCTAGTTTCAGGTCTCTGTGCAAAGTGTTTCGAACAAACCACTCGCATCCGGTGATGAGTCTTGCTACCTTATTTTGAATAGCCTGGATTCTTTTGATTTGGCTGTCGCATGCCAAGCCCCAGATCTGGCACCCATACTTCCAGTTTGGTGCTAAGATCTGTTTGTAAATTGTCAGCTTGTTGGATAGCGACAATTTACTGCGCGAACAAAGTAGCCAGTAGTGCTTCGCCACCTTAGCACTTAGGCGCGTTCTGATGTCGGTCACATGCTTGGAAAATGTGAGTCTTCGATCCAGAAGCACTCCAAGTACTTTGCTGCGTTGGCTGTGGTACGGGCTTCCTCGATGTAGACGGGCGGTGGCGTTCTCCGCTTTAAAGTAAAGCAGACGTTGTTGGATTTAGTTGCTATTGATGCCAATGTTCCAACGTCTTGCCCATTCCGAGAACCGGTATGCAAAGTCCTGGATACCATCGGCTGCGTCGTGCTCGCATCGGGACCTGTAGGTGACGCACACGTCATCGGCAAATGTGGCCAGCATAGATTTCCTGTAAAGGCTTACATCCGGCTGCGGCATGTCGTAGCTATACAGGCAGTAGAGGAGGGGGCCGAGGACACTACCTTGTGGAAAACCAGCTGCCACGTTGTGCTCGGTGGAATTGCTGAATGAAAGCGCACAGCGAACCTCCTTCCTTCCAGGTACGATTTTAGCAACCCAAAATATGGAGCATATGACTATCTGCTTGATAGAATATTACTAAACTGTACTTTTTTCTCATATTTCAATCTCAAATCAACAGTTCATTTTAAATACCTTAAAACTCTTTTAAGACATAGCCATAATTCCTTATTGTTGTTTCTCGAATATCGACTTAAAATACTTATTAATGTACTTAAGTCTGGCGTGTACATAACATGATGTACATCAAATAACCAATCAAGTTTCCACATGGTGCCTCACCTGGTTCTACAGATTGTAGACCTTTGCTTGGAAGAGGTGTACTAACTGCATTTCAGTCTTCCATATTAAACATAGACATATCTGCTTTTATTTCTATCAATTTTAACTCCGATAAATATCGAACATCATTCAAATCAGTAATTTTAAATTCATTTAGAAGGTATGACTTAAGTTTAGACATTTCTGATTTACTAGTGGTAATTATTACATCGTCCACATATAATAAAATATAGATATTATTTAAGAAATTTCCTTTATTTAAAATATATATATAACGATCAAGTTTTAGATTTTCAAATCCAACGTGTTTTAGCACATTTTCAAAAACTTCAACCAGCATCTTGCAGCTTGTTTAAGCCACAAATAGCAATAAATTATTGGTATAACTTAGCGTCAATACATTGTACACTTTGTCATAATAAATATAAATATACAAATGTACAAAAAGACCACCAAAAACTACGTAAGCACTCCAGCGCCCCAGTAATACGATCTAACGCTTATACATAAGCCGATCGCGGAGCGTGGGAATGCTGAGCATGCACTTTGCAGCTCAAGTGGTCAATGCCTTCTGCATACATATGTATATGTATAAATGTAAGTAAGAATACATAGATATAAGCAATGTATGTACGGGTTAGCTGAACCCAACTTCAGCACACTTTGATTATTCAAATAAAGAACCTCGAACAGAGCAGAAGCTAAGCTCTTCTTTTCTTAAACATCAAAATAGCACCCTTCACAATAGCACCCTTCACATGGCGACGATTGCAGGAGCGTCTTGAGGACATCGAAAGCAAGATTTCGCAAGGTGCGAAACAACGCAAACGGGCTGCATAAATAAATGCCAATGCCTCAATTTGCCTTAATTTTAATTTATAAACCCAAGCCGATGCGGAAACCGCTGCTTGAAAAACACTAATATTTGTTAGGCTTTTTACTAACAATGCGGTTGGACAATTATTTTTATATTGTAAACAAATATGTGAGCCAACCACATTTATGAACAACTAATATTTCCACGTCCCGCCACTGAGTATATATAAATATTCAGCTGCAAAAATTTTTTTTAAATGACAGAATATAACAATTCTTATCTTCATTAAACGCAAACATTTTTATTTTGATTTTCTAGAAGAATAAATTAATATCATAATAATGAGAAAAAACTCATAAATAGACAATCTCATTTTTTCTTCTCTTCAAAAAAAAAAACGTTTCATTGAAAATAAACAAAAAAAAAAAATGGGATGTTTAGCGATTCTAGTGAGGCAAAGGACAATACTGCCAACGTAGTTAATAACGTAAAAATTATAGATCACACAGACGATATAAATGCGTTGTGGATCTTATTGCTGATCATTACAATAGTACTACTTCTACAATTTCTGCTTACAATTTATTTTAAGCATAACAAGATCATCAAAAGACGTTATATGAATAGGGCAAATCGTTTAGACCAGATTTAAAAAAAAAATAATATGGATTAGAAGAAAGCTTAATAAAAACTTTTTTTAACGACAAGAATGGAATGGAGCGAAATAGCGATACGAATAGACAAATTTCGCTTCAGGTTTGATAATTTATAAATGTATCAATAGACCGCAGTAATAAAATCCGAAACTTTGAAAAATCATATAGAGATATTAGTAGGAGAATATAATAATATAGTTACATTAGTAATTAAATATGCAAATAGGCTCACATCTGAACATAATAACAAATGTTTAAGGGTTATAAAATCCCTAAACACAAGATTAAATAATATCAGAAAAAGAAGGCATATTCTGATAGAATGTACCAGAAAGTCTAAGTCAATTGGTTGAATTCAACACAGACCAGTTCAAAGAACTAGACGAATCTGTTCAATCAAGCGGCGCTGAGTCCGATCGTGACATTGAAACGCTAGAAGGAAGCGACCGAATTGAATTTAAATCTGAACCAATAACCATTTCTGAAATGGCACAGACATTGATAGAATTTATCAGGCTAGCCACATCTCTGATACCAGAGTTTGATGGTAAACCAGAAAATCTACAAAGTTTTTTGGATGCTCTAGGTCTACTAGATAGCTTAAAGAGCACACATGAAACGACAGCAATAAGCCTAATAAAAACTAAACTTAAAGGCCATGTAGAAACCTTATAAGTAATGAGCAGACGATTGCTGCAATCATTACCCAACTGTCAAGTGCAGTAAAAGGAGAATCGGTAGAGGTGATATCTGCCAAGCTTCTGAATATATAAACAGAAAATAAAACGGTAACCAATACACCCAAGAGGTGGAGAAACTGACAAAGCCCTTGAAGTGCCTATATCGGTGAAGGCTCTGCAATCCTTAGCAAATAAATACAGCACTACAACAGCTGTAAAAGCAATGACACAGAATTGCTCCATTGATAAGGTAAAACTTATCATGCAAGCAGGCACATTCACAAACATGAATGATGCCATCTCCAAATTTGTAAACAGTTGCACAGAGATAACAGGTCAAACTAACACTGTACTCTATTATCGACGAGGTGCAAATAAATATAATAGAGGCCCGGGTTATAATCGTGGAAAAATAACTACCACAACAATTACAACCGAGGCAGCAATAGCAACAATAATAAAGCTATAATAACCGTGGAGGTAGGCGAGGCCAAAACCAAGGAGAGGCCGCGAGAAACTACAACCATGGTAATAATAATAATAGCAGTATGAGAATCGCGCAAAATACGTCGGAAAACTAACAGAACCCTTTAGGAAACAACCAATAAATGTAACAGTTCATTCCATCAATTATAGTCTTAATATATTCGTAACCTTCTATAATCATTCAACTGAAAATAAACTAACATTTCTCGTAGATACTGGTGCAGATATCTCACTTTTGAAAGTAAATTCTGATAACTTCATAATTCAAAATGAAAAAATAATAAACATCGAAGGCATAGGCCAAGGTGTGATAAAGTCTCAAGGAACAACCTCAATAGAACTCCAATCAACAAAATATATTATTCCACATGAATTCCATTTGGTAAACCCAAATCTTGCAATACCATGTGATGGAATAATAGGCATTGATTTATTATAGAAATTCATTGTCAACTAGATTTCAAACCAAGTGAAGACTGGTTTATAATTAGACCCCAAAATTTAAATTATCCAATATATGTTCCGATAACATATACCCTGGCAACAATACAGTTCTTCACAAGTTATTCGGAAAATAGACATTAATGTTGTAAATGATTTCATATTTGTTCCTAATCAAGAAATACACAACGGGATTTATGTTGCAAATACAATAGCAGCATCCAAACATGTATACGTTCGACTTCTAAATACAACTAATTTCGACCAAGTGGTCAAAGTAAATAAAATACAATATACCGACACTGGAAATAGAAGCGAACAAATACTTTCAAAACTAAAGAAAAATTTTCCAGACCAATTTAAAAATCAATTAACAGAATTATGCACACAGTATAGTGATGTGTTCGGACTGGAAACCGAACCAATATCGACAAACAATTTTTATAAACAAACATTAAGACTTAAAGATGATGAACCCATTTATATAAAAAAAACTACAGAAGCCCGCATAGCCATATTGAGGAAATTCAAAAACAAGTAGGAAATATAATAAGCGACAAAATCGTCGAACCGTCTGTATCTGAGTATAACAGCCCACTCTTGCTAGTTCCAAAAAATCATTACCAAATTCACAAGAGAAAAAATGGCGATTAGTAGTTGACTATCGTCAAATAAACAAAAAACTTCTTTCTGACAAATTTCCACTCCCTAGAATTGATGACATTTTAGATCAACTAGGTCGAGCTAAATAATTTTCATGCCTTGACTTGATGTCAGGTTTCCACCAAATAGAACTTGAGGAAAACTCTAGGAATATAACATCCTTTTCAACGAGCAATGGCTCATATCGCTTCACGCGATTACCATTTGGTCTTAAAATACCACCAAATTCATTTCAGAGGATGATGACTATATCATTCTCGGGATTAAACCCTCTCAGGCATTCATTTATATGGACGACTTAATGTAATAGCACCGACAAAGGAGTATTGCCAGATGACAAGAAATTTGACGTCATCAGAAATTATCCTGTCCCTCATGATGCGGACAGTGCAAGACGATTTGTAGCATTCTGCAACTATTATCGTCGATTTATAAGGAACTTCGCCGACTATTCACGGCACATAACTAGATTATGTAAAAAGAATGTCCCTTTTGAATGGTCAAGCGAATGCCAGAACGCATTCGAATACCTTAAAGAAAATCGTATGCACCCCACACTATTACAATATCCTGATTTTCGCAAAGAATTTTGCATTATAACGGATGCTAGGAAACAAGCTTGCGGAGCGGTTCTAACTCAGAACCTTGACGGGATTCAGCTCCAATAGATTATGCATCACGTTCATTTACAAAGGAGAAAGCAATAAGAGTACAACGGAACAAGAACTAGCGGCAATTCATTAGGCAATTACCCATTTTAGACCATACATTTATGGCAAACATTTCACCATTAAAACGGACCACAGACCATTAACGTACCTATTTTCTATGACTAATCCCAGTTCTAAATTAACTCGCATGCGGCTAGAGCTTGAAGAATACGACTTCACAGTAGAATACCTAAGGGGGAAGATAATTTTGTAGCAGACGCACTCTCACGTATAAATATAAAGGAACTCAAAGACATGCAACATAAAGTCCTGAAAGTCACTACCAGGCAACAAAGTAGACAAGAAAACTGTACAAAACTATTGCCAAAATGTATCTAAGCCCAACGTACACAAGTCATAACAAATGATGAAGTACGGAAAGTAGTGACCTTGCGAATAACTGAATCTATTTGTTTACTAAAACGAGGAAATAAAGTTATTGCAAGAATTGATGTTGACGATTTATATACCAATGGAATTTTTGATTTAGGTCAGTTCTTCCAAAGGCTTGAAATGCAAGCCGGTATACTAAAAATCAGCCAACTCAAATTGGCACCGAGTGAAAAAATCTTTGAAACCATTTCAATAGATAATTTCAAAAATATGGGCAATATAAAATTGAAATCATTAAGAGTAGCGCTACTCCAGCCGGTGACCATTATAAAAACTGAAAAAGAGATTCATTCGATACTGTCTACATATCATGACGATCCAATTCAAGGAGGTCATACAGGCATTACAAGAACGCTAGCGAAAATAAAAAGACACTATTATTGGAAAAATATGACTCGTCATATAAAAGAGTACATAGTAGATGTCATAAATGCCAAATGTCAAAAACAACGACACATACAAAGACCCCAATGACTCACACAGAAACCCCAACAAATGCTTTTGATATAGTGATAGTGGACACAGTTGGTCCACTACCGAAATCAGAATATGGCAACGAATACATCGTCACACTAATATGTGATTTGACGAAGTATCTAGTAACCATACCTGTTGCGAATAAGAGCGCAAACACTGTCGCAAAAGCTATATTCGAAAATTTTATACTAAAGTACGGTCCAATGAAGACGTTCATTTCGGACATGGTACCGAGTATAAAAACAATGTAATTCAAGATATGTGTAAATATATGAAGATTGAAAATCTTACTTCCACTGCATATCACCACCAGACTTTAGGGACACAAAAGTCTTCGACTAGCTCTTGTCGAACGCGGTTGTAAAAATTGAACGCTGCGATCGTTATCTTCTGTTCTCTCTGAGAACATTTTGGTGTACATTAGATATTTTCTGTTTTCTTCTTTAATTGTGATATTCGCAAAGGACTACAATCAAACGTTCAAGTGATGCAATTGGTGATGCTGAAGCATCTGCCGTTGAAAAAATGCGTACTAAAAGGAATAAACCACTAGTGGAGCGCCAGAACGAACGGGGCTCCAAGCAATTTACAAATTATTTTCGTCCACTACAAACTTTAGACGATGATAATGATGATAAACCTATTGAAACGGACACACTTGATGAAATAATAATCAAACCACCTCCTATAACATTAATTAAACAAAATACAAAATTTGTACACGAGCTAATGGCTAAAATTAAAACTGATGATTACTTTATTAAAACCATCTCAATTGGAATTAAAATATTTTTACCAAATATGGACTGTTTCAATGCAGCTTGTAACCAACTCAAGGAACATAACTGTGAGTTCTACACGTACGATACTAGATCAAACAAGCCATACAAAGCCATTTTATCCGGGCTGGATAAACTACCAATTGAAACTGTCAAATCCATGCTACAAAACCTAGGATTACAATGCACCGAAGTCAAAATTGTGGAAAAGAAAACTAAGTCTGATCATGAATTATTACTGTACATTGTTTATTTCGTAAACAAAAGTATCACAGTAAAGGAACTGCGCAAAAACTTTATGTATGTCAACCACACTAAAGTACGCTGGAGTATAAAGTGAAATTGCAGAATAAAATTACTCAATGCTACAATTGCCAACTATTTGGACATGGATCAAATAATTGTTCAGTTAAAACATCATGTGCCCATTGTGCTGGATCACACCAGACTGCCGTATGTATGGACGTAAACAACAAAAAATGCGCTAACTGTAAAGGCGACCATCCATCGACAGAACTGACATGCCCATGCCGAATTTCTTATCTCAATTTACTTTCCAAACGCTCATCACAACGCATTGGAAGAAATAACTTGGAAGCTCATGGAATGAGGAATTCTAAGCAACACATCGCTCCATCTGCTCTCTTTGGAAATCAACCCCAGATCTCATTGCCTACTCAAACTAAGAGAGTGCAACAACTCAACTTTGGTAGCTATAGTAATGCACTCACCAATATTCATACTTTGCCTAATCCCAAAGCAAATATCACAAATGAAACTAATCTCTTTTCATGTGAAGAGATAAATTCTCTTTTGTCTGAATTAATAACAAGACTTAATGAATGCTCCAATAAGGAGAGCAATTTCAAGTAATTTCTCAGTTAGCGATTAAGTATGTTTACACAAACAAATAATTTTATTGATAATTTGAATATTATGGCATGGAATGCTCGTGCCGTTAGAAACAAACGTATAGAACTGATCAAGTTCTTAGAAAATAATCACATTCACATAGCACTTATAAATGAAACGTGGCTGACTCATAGTGACCGTTTTAATATACCCGAATACACTATATACAGAAATGACAGGAAGGAAAGTAGGGGAGGCGGCGTTGCCATTGCAGTTAGTAACACATTGATACATGAACAAATACCCTGCATTAAAAGTCATGTTATTGAAAATGTAGGTATACAAATCAACACTGACTCTAATTCCAGTCTAAAAATTTACTCTATTTACTTTGCTGGAAATACTTCAAAATGTATTCCTAGTTCATGTGATTTATCTTGGGACCATAATCATTTAAAAAGTTTGTATAGATCTGATCTCCTTAAGATCTCACAAATAAATGGAAATTTTCTAATTTGCGGGGACTTCAACTCGCGCCACAGAGCATGGAAGTGTACCCGAGCCAATGGTTGGGGCAAAATTCTCAATGAACTTTCAGATCTGGGAAAATTCAGTATTTTGTACCCTACGCAACCCACATATATTCCGCATAACCATAAAGCAAAAGCATCAACATTGGACCTATGCCTCACTAATATCCCTAACCAGCTGGCTAATCCAGCAGTAATGCAAGAGCTTTCCTCTGATCACCTACCAGTGGTTATTAAATACTCTACAAATTTTATGCGCAATGTAAAAACATATCCGATTTTGGGAAGGGCAAATTGGGCGCTTTTTAAGAGAATTATAAATGAAAGGCTGATGGTTGAAGAGGTGGTTGTCAACTGCTCACAGATATCGACTTTGGATATTGATAATTTAATCGGCTCTTTCACTAGAGTAATCAATTATGCCTTTCTTAAAGCAGTCCCTCATAAACCTATACATCACTCCAAGCTTACACTCCCTGTACATATAACTGAATTATTTAAAACAAGAAATATTATCCAAAGACAATGGTTTAGGTCACGTCATCCATTATTAAAATCAAGATGTGATCATTTAAATTACATCATACGAAAAGAGCTTTTCATTTATAATAATGCAAAATGGAACAATAAACTTCAAAAGCTGGATAAATGCAGCAAACCCTTTTGGAATATAACCAAAGCAATTAAAAAAAGAAAACAAATTGTTCCGTGTCTAAGTAAAGCTGATGAAATATACGCTTCTGGAAAAGAAAAAGCGAATATTCTTGCTGATGTCTTTCAACTGAAGCATAATCTGACACATTCATATTCAAACCAAAATACAATTGACCAAGTCAAAATATCTTTACAATCTATAGCTGAAACCCCAAACAACATCGCAGAAATTTGTAGAGTCACTTATCCAGAGGTTTTTTCAATTGTAAAAGCTCTCCATACTAGAAAATCTCCTGGAATTGATGGAATACCTAATATATCCTTGAAAAACCTTCCTACAAGCGCCATTAATCATATTGTTAACATTGCCAATCACTGTCTTCAGGCAGGCTATTTCCCACGGGATTGGAAGATAGCAAAAATAGTTCCAATTCTCAAACCAGGAAAACCTCCTGATAACCCTGAAAGCTACCGACCAATAAGCCTATTAAGCGGTTTGTCCAAGATTCTGGAAAAATTAATTAAATTGAGATTGGTGAAATTTTTGGACATACACAACACACTACCAACGGTACAGTATGGTTTTAGAAATGGTCAAAATACCATACTGCCGACCTTAAAACTAAGAAATTATATTAAAGAAAGTATCCAATCCAAACAATCTGTAGGGCTGGTTACACTTGATATTGAGGCTGCATTTGATACTGTATGGCATGACGGACTGTTGCACAAACTAAAGATGATTGGAACTCCCTATACCTCATTAAAATAGTTCAAAATTTTTTGACACATCGATACTTTAGCGTTAATTTGGACAGTAGTCAATCTGCTAGACGAATTTTAAATGCAGGTGTGCCACAGGGTTCTGTCTTAGGACCTACATTGTTTAATATTTTTACACACGATATTCCACAAGCTACAAACTGTGTACTTTCACTGTTTGCTGACGACGCCGCTGTCTACAGTGCTGGTTTCTCGTACAGCGAGATAAATCAATCCATGCAGAGTTACTTAAATGAATTAGACATATATTACAAAAAATGGAAAATTAAAATTAACCCTAATAAAACGAATGCTATATTTTTTACAAAAAGAAGGAAACCTCGTTATCTTCCTGATAGACAGTTGCGAATACTAGACTCTCCAATACAATGGGTTGACAACATTCGATATTTGGGTATAATTTTTGATAAAAAACTAACATTTAAATACCACATCAACAACACAATTATGAAAGTTAATAAAATTATTTGCACACTGTACCCTCTAATAAATCGTAAATCTAAATTATCAATATCCAATAAGATCATAATTTTTAAAACAATTTTTAATCCAATATTAATGTATGGGTCACCTGTTTGGGTATGATGTGCTCAAACTCATATCAAAAAACTTCAAATATGCCAAAACAAGCTGTTAAAATTAATAATGAACTTACCTTATTACACAAACACTAAGTACCTACATATAAAAGTAGGTGTACAAAAAGTTCAACAAAAAATACAATATTAACAATCTTTTGTTTCAAGTCTTAGTTTTTTAAGTTAGTTGTAAGTCAATTAAGGTTTTTCTTCTCCCTTGTTTTCCTTAATAAATAATAAATATTGTTATACAAAAAACAAAAACAGGTCAACTAGACATAATTAATAAATATTTCAGATGAAAGCCTTAGCTAAACACTGTAAATACCTAATTATACCATTAGCTTTAATGAAATGTACATATATATATAAGGATAAAGCACAAATAAATTAATTAATTAATTAACTTTAGGGACAATCGAACGAAGTCATAGAACATTCAATGAATACATTCGTTCATACATCTCTGCAGATAAAAGTACATAAGGATAGACTAAAAATATATAATCAATGAAACGTTTCATTTCACTTAAGAAAAGGTCTGATCAACCTCACAAACAAACAAAAAAAAACCACAAAAAAAAAATTAATTATTTTTTCCTTCTAAGAAGGTTAAACATAAATCCAAAAATATCGTAATTCAACAAAAATTTTTTGTATTATTCTGTCATTATACAAAAATGCTTTGAGACAAAACATTGCTAATAATAATAAGAAAAATCAATATCAAAAAAGTTTTCCTTTCTAAACACAATATTAATATTGAGAACTCAATGACTACATATATAACGTCATTCTTTAAAAAGGGAGGAGTGTAGCATATGGGACTAATCTACCCTAACAATACAATAAATTGTGGATTTATAACTTAGCGTCAATACATTTGACACTTTGTCATATATAAATATAAATATACAAATATACAAAAAGACCACCAAAAACTACGTAGCACTCCAGCGCCCCAGTAATACGATCTTTCATCTTTTAGTGTTCCATTTAAAAATTTTTCACATCCATATGATGGATTGAAATTGTATTGGTTTGAAAGAGCCAACCAAACCCGAAAACTGGAAATTCGTGCAACTGGTGCAAATGTCTCATCATAATCAGTCATATATTCTTGTGTAAAACCTCGTGCTACTAACCTTGCTTTATACTTTATTAAAATATATAATACTAAAAACCCATTTATAATCTACTATGTTTTTATTATTAGCTTCTGTACCAAACTCCATGTTTAATTTTCTGAATGTGAACCAAGTTCATTTTGTATGGCTTTTTCCCAAAAAGATCTGTCATCACGAAATTCAATTTTATCAAATGTATTGGAATATCATTTAAAACAGACTTGGGTATTCATTAGACATTTTTCTAAAAATCTATACATACTTTAGGTTTATCTTTATTTCTTTCACTGCCTCTGATTTCTTGCTCACTTTTGTTATCATTTATTTAATCACCAGTTTCTATAACTGGATCGGCATTCTTTGGGCATGTGGAATTTTCACTATGTTGTACATTTATTCTTGAATCAACAGATTCATCATTTTCCACCATTGGTAAATCTGACTCTAGATTTTCTTCATTTGAAGAATCATCAACACTTTCAAGTTGAACCTTCGAGTCTTCTTCATGTACCAACATTGACTTTAAAATTTGTATTTCATCCACCACAACATCCGTAGCTCATCCCATTCTCGTTTTCTCATTTCACAATTTGTACCCATTGTGTTTCGTAACCGACAAGTATTGTTTTAATTGACTTGTCTTCAAACTTTCTTTTCTGCACTTTATTAAGTGCATATACTGTTGAACCAAATATCTTAGGATATTTAAGGATTGTCTTATTATTATGCTACATTTCATACGCTCTACTGGGACCCGTTAATTAGGTATGTTCCTGTTAAAACAGCTTCACGCCAAAAACATTTATTAAGCTTAGAGCTATTAATCATCGATCGAGCCTTTTCTGTGATTGTTATAATCATCCGCTCTGAGCGTCATTCAATTGTGGGGTATGAGGAATCGTTAAATGATAGCTGATGCCGTTTTCCACACAGATATCACGCATTTCACTTGAAAGAAACTCCCTACCATTATCGATATAAAGGTTAACTAATTTTAAATTGAAACGAGCCTCACTCTTGGCGATAAAATCTTAAAATACAGAGAACACATCTGATTTATATGTTATTATAGATGTCACACAGTAATTGTGTATACATCAATAAAAACAACGTAATAGTTTTATTATTAATAGTAGAGGGTGTGATTGGCCCACAGACATCTGAATATTTTCTTTGGATATTTTCTTTGTTTTTAAATTTATTAAATTTTAATCTAGATTGCTTGCCTTTATACAAGCGTCGCATAGATCTTACTTCTATGTCTTTTAATATATTTATATCTTCAAAAAGTTCATTTGTTTTATCTATAAGAATTGCCTGCACTTACATGACCCAATCTTCCATGCCACAAGCGATACTCAGCATTATTTCTAATTTTATGTATATACTATTTACTATTTATATATAAATATTATTATGGTACATTGTACTCACATGTTCCATCAAACGCTAGATTACCATCCATAGTTACTCTGCTGCCATCAGGGTTAAACTCAACCGTCATTCCAGCATCTTGCATCTTCTTGACTGATAATATATTATGTGGAATTTCTTTACAGTACAGCACATTCTTCAGCGTTATTCAGTAAGGTTAACCACTCCTTGCAGTTGCATGTATGCACTCCCCACGCTTTGCAATTCGATGGCAATATGAATTTGCAAATCTGAGATGATCTTATGCACCAGAGTCCAGTATGAATTAATGAGGCCCATAATTTTATTTATGTTTTCTGTTCTAATCATGAACGCAAAGCCTCGTTCAGAATTAGTGTTGCAATTGGAGCCTGTTCTCTTGTCCACTATTTTTACTAGCAACATTCTGATTTCTGTCTGTCGTTTCAACAAGAAGCAATCTCTCTTAAAATGTCCTAGTTTCCACAATGAATACTTTCGTCTTCGATTTTAATTTTTCTTAAATTATTTTGTTTCACTGCTTTGTTTGTATTTAGTTCTTATTGCCAATCGCGTGAAGAACTTTTGCGCCTGTGTCTCTTGCTTGTATTTTTTAATTTAATCTCTTAGGTCAATAGTGGAGTTTTTACAAATGCTAAAGTTAGATTTGCTTCAGAAAGTGTCTCTATTGCAGTTACGACCCCATCGTAGCATGTTGGAAGAGTTAGAAGCAAGTGTGAAATTTGGTCCATTTCATCTATCTTTGCACCTGACGCAATGAGCTCTGTTATTAAGATATGAAAACAAATAGAAATGATTTTGTAGCGAAGTATCCCCATTAACTTTAACATCAATAGTTGTTTACTTAATGAGAGCTGTGAAGCTAAACTTTTTCTTTCGTAGATTTCGTCTAACTTAGCAAAAATCTCCTGGTGTGCTTGCATTATTTGCATGAAACAAAAAACGAGTCACTCAGGTATTCAACAATTTTGCTTTTTGCTGTATTTGTGCCTTTTTAATTTCAACAGTCACTATATATTTTTCTTCATCTACTACACTCAATAAATCATTTTCTTCTAGAAGCACTCTCACTCTAACTTCCAAATAGAATATTTTTCCCCATCAAATGGTTTAATATTTCTATTTCCTGCTTTGACTTGTCTTCTTAGAAATGCTAATGGTGACGATAGAACAAGAAGAGATAAAGAAAGAAAAAAGCGTTACCGACGGCATGTACGGTTCGCCGCGGCGTCGTGGTTTTCGCGGGAAAAAGAAACGCTTCTGTGTATGCGACGAAATTGTGATATTATGATAAACGTTTATAAAGAGTACAAATTAAATTGCCTTACAACTATATGTAAGTTAACACGAGCAAGTCAGAGGGGTGCAACGACCCGCCGAAATGCCATCCAAGACCGAATATCCAACAATAACATCGACGACGCTGCGCCAGCCCAGTAACGCCTTAATAAATTTGATTTGTATCTAGTTCGTAACAGACCAATATCCAGAGCAATTGGCTCTAATAAAGAACCATTTAATAATACAAACGTATTCGGTTTAATTGACGCCCACCGCGCTTAAGTGTCGTAATAACGTAAAATCCGTAATAAAAAGATCTAGAAATCAAGGTCTCGTAATCGGGTTTTCTTTGAAAACACTTCGGACTCGCGTGCTGCACTACAACAGTGAACAGCAACACAAAAACAAAACAACGCTGCACAAGCAACAGTGAAAACCGCTGCATATCAACATTAAACAGCTAAATCAACGACAGCCAGAGGAAAAACGGATCAACCAGCTACCGTCTTCGCTGCATTTTAATATACCAATATACCAATATAACATGTAAGTGAGATCTTTATTTTCAATTTACCTCTTTTAAACGTCAACCAGACATGTGTGCCATTTTCTGAAAAAATACACATAATAAATATCGAAATAAATCAAATAAAAAGAGTGATTACAACTAAAAGTTCAAGTATAGCGATTTTCATTAACAAATTGTGAAATTCATTGAAAAATGAAGAAGAAAATTAAGATCTTTCCTAAAACGTAATTCTTTCTCATACAAAAATAAAAAAAAATCACAAATGTATCATTGTCCGATGTATGGAAACAGTAACGAAAACAACGACAGTGACGAGGACTTAATACAGAGCTATAAAGACATAAGAAATAAAAAACCAACAAGGGGGTACATTGGCGTACTGAGACCGACGAAGATATAGAATTAAAAAACTTAATAGACGGCTTTACAGACAAAGTAAAAATGGTTAACGATCAAGAATTTCAAAAATCAACATTAGGACCTTCAACAAGAGACAACACAGACACAAGAACAAGCGAAAACCTCAGTAATAAAGATGTAATTGACTCATGGAAGCGGCCGTAAATGGCGCATAGAGCATCAACAAAAAATATTCTCAGACAAGCTTAAAGAGGTTAGAATAGGCAGAGAATAAATGTGGGTGGACCCATAGTGGTATACGAGCAAATACCACATAACTAGCTATCCTTGTAATGAACCACTACAGTTGGTAAAGTCCATACCAAGTTTTGACGGAAAACAAGATGAGTATGTGGCATGGCAACCGCAGAATCCTTTTACTTAAGAGACTAACAATAAGTTTTTAAATCTTATTCTAAACTAACTAAATATCATTTTATGAAATGATTCGTGCTGTGTGGCCTAACAAATTTAACGCTGGGCTGGTTGTGTCGTTCCGGTGCAGTCGGCTTTGGCTGGATACTCACTTATTCGAGTTTCTTGCAAGAGGATTTGGATGTGAGGCTAGTTTTTCATTGTATTTTACTTTCTTCTCTGCTATTGTCTCAATGACAAGTTTTATTTGTAAGTCTCTGTGTATATTCTCGTTCCGAAGATACCATGGAGCTCCAGAATCCTAGCTCCAGCTTCTCAGAATCCTAGACTGTGTTCGCTGTACTATGTCCATGTTGCTTCTCGATGCGTTGGCCCATAGCTTCGGAGCCATAGGTCCATATGGGTTTTAAAACGGAGTTATATAAGAGGACTTTGTACTCCAAGCGTAGGGAGAGCGAACGTTTATAAGCCAGTGTAGATCCCTTGCTTTTAGTCTGAGGTGCGTCGTCTTGGCCTCTATGTGTTTCCGCCAGGTGAGCCGCTTGTCCAGATGAATACCTAAGTATGTTACGTTACCGACTTGTGGGATGCGCGTGTGGTTCATTACCAAGGGACGGCAGGTTTGTTTGTTTAGGTAAATGTTACCTGTTTGCACTTTCCTTCGTTTAATCGTTGCATCGTAGATTTTACTGGGCATCTGGATCGACTTAGTACTGCAGTGTCATCAGCGAATGTGGATATCGTTAGCTGGTAGTTTGTTGGGATGTCCTCCGTGTATAGGGTGTATAGAATTGGGCCCAGAACACTTCCTTGAGTCACTCCGGCTTCAATAGTACAATCGCTTGAAGTGCTTGAAATGCATCTGACCGCGAACACTCTTTTATATAGGTAAGACTTTAGAAGCTTATGTAAGTTAACCCAAGCAGTTACTCACGGAGTAAAAGAAATGCAAGCCATATCCGGTGGCCTGCACGCGCGGTCAGGAAAATGCTGGCCGTGCAATCAGGCCAATGGCCCGGAGCCCATCTGGAGCACTCGCGGAGCGAGTGATCGGACCGGACGAAGAACTGCTGACCTGGCTCTTTGGCGGCAGCGCTGCAGCGGGCCGGAGCCCTCAAGCTGCAGCTAGATCGTAATTTAGTTCAGTAATAATTTGTACTCCAGAGCATAAGCTCCGAATTAACATATTCCAGAAATTACCCTCACCCTAACGGGTGTGGAAATAAAGGATTAATAATAAATAATCTTTTAAATTTGTCACCCAACGTAGTCGACTCAAGCGATACAGGTGCAATAAAAATTGTAAGTGAAAACGAAGTCTCATGCAAAAAAAAACGGCGCGGTGCAACATTAAGTGTAACACCAAAATTAAAAGACATAAAAAATACAAAAAACTGCAACGGGAGCCATAGGAATTCCCGAGCCCCTTCAAAAAGAACTCTAAAAAGGGAACTACAAGGATTCCCTTCACCCCCCAAACCAGCGGCAATAGCAGCAGCGACAGCAGCGAAGACGACAGCAGCGACAGAGGCAGCGGCAGTACAGAAAAATATACAGTAAATACAGAAAAATATATCTAAGAAATAAATAAAATAAATACAGCAAATGAAAATTATTCAAAAAATTTTATTGAATTTTTTATAAATGCCAAACTATTTGATACCAAATTCTTGTTGCGAAGTGTTCGCGAATAAAATTTTTATCTCAGGAATAAATAAAAATAAACACATAAAAATAAAAAGAGACCAAAAAGCTTTTATTGAATGCAAATTTAATTTAATATTAAGTCCTTGTTGTGAATAACCATAATATAATTATTATATATATAATAACCAAATAATAATCTACTGACTCTTGATTGAATTTGGTAGCACCAATTTTTTTTTTTAACTGACTTATGTACAGAAACACCGGGAACATCTCCTCAGACGAAGAAGTCTTAGAACTCGCCCATAAAAGGGTGACAGAAAAATATCAGTTCGAAAATTAAAAAATAAAAATACAAAAATCCAAACATTAAAGGAAATTGAATTTAAACCAGAGATTGAATGCAACTAACCCCTTGATAAGGTCAAATCTGTCCCAGAATTCAATGGGAAGCAAGAAGATTTCGTCTCTTGGAGACAAGCCGCTACTGCGGCAAACAAAATTTTCCAGTTGTACGAGGGTAGCAACCGGCACTATCAGGCCGTAGGAATTTTAAAAAATAAAATAAGTGGCCCAGCGGTTGCTGTTTTGGCCTTCAGTACGGTATTTAATTTCCATGCCATTCTGGCCCGTTCAGATTTTACATATGCCGACAAAATGCCGATACATGTAATAAAACAGGAACTAAGTCTGTCAAGACAGTGCATTTACTACTTCTCAAATATTATGATGAAATAGAGCGGAAGCTAACGCTTCTTACAAACAAAACAATCATGACTCATGACGCAGCCACAGCGTCCGTCTTGAATGAGCAGCACAGAAATTACGCTTTACACGCGTTTATATCTGGCCTAAAAAATCATTGAAAATAGCAGTTTTCCGGCACAACAACCAGCCCCCATTTGTGAATAATCAAAGTCGTTCCTTTAAACAAAGGTCACACAACAGTGCAAAGTATGGCCAAGACCAACCGGCACCAGAGCCAATGGAGGTCGACACCTCCTCCCGGTTCAAACAAACACAACATGGCAAAAAGGGCAGTCGGCACGGTCTCGACAAAAAATCAACTTCATGCCGGAAGAAAACACCCATGAACAAGATTACGACTCCGTTGCCCAAGCCAGCGCCATAGAAATATAGGATGAACTGGATGAAGATGACTACTGGAATTTTTTAGAGTAAAGTCCCTGCTCCCCTACATAACTCGTACGGTGGCCGTAAAACTTTTACTCGATACAGACACCTCTATAAACTATATTACTCCACTCCCGGGCGGAAAGGCATCGTGGCAGCGGATAAACCCTTTACTGTGAAATCAACACATGGATGTACCATACATGGATGTTTCGGCTAAAAAACCTTAAAGACTTTGACAGCATTATCGGCCTCGACTTGCTTAAACAAGTGAATGCGAAGCTCGATTTTACCGGAAATGTTTACTAGAGCAGAAAACGTCAACTTCATTAAAATTGACGATGAAGACGTCCCTCCTGCAATTAAAAACACATTCGATAAAATGATCGTAAAAAATCATAAAGCCTTCGCTGATGCAGACTGCTGAAGCACTGCCATTTAACATAAACACTATCGCCACCATTAAGACAGACGGGGAGCCGGTATACTCTAAGTCAGACCCGCACCCCATGGGGTGTCAATGCAGAGGTTAAACAACTTCTAAAGGACGGCCATCCAAATTTCCTTACAACAATCCGACCTGGGTTGTAGATAAAAAGGGAACAGACCAAAATGGGTAAAAAAGAAACGGCTAGGTATCGATTTTAGGAAACTAAATCAGAGAACAGTCGACGATACCCTATCCCAACAATCTCGACAATACTGTCGAATATGGGGGAGTCCAAATGTTTTACAACTCTCGACCATAAGTCAGGCTTTCATCAGATAGAGCTGGCGGAAAAGGATAGAGAAAAGACAGCATTTTCAATAAATAACGGCAAATACGAATTCTGTAGATTGCCATTTGGGCTTAAGAATGCCCCAAGCATTTCGGCCATCGACGATGTCCTAAGAGAAGGAATTTCAAAGATATGCTACGTGTATGTCGATGACGTTATAATATTCTCTAAAACAAAGAAGATCGCGTTAAAGACGTGGAGTGGGTTTTAACCCAAGAAAAATCAAAGTTATTCAAAAAGAGCGTTGAATACTTGGGTTCATCGTGTAGGAAGGGGTCTGCGAACTTCACCTGAAAAGGTCAAGGCCATAAAGCAATTCCCCCTACCTAAAACGCTTTACGAACTCAGATCATTTCAGGGTTTATCAAGCTACTATAGGTGCTTCATAAAGGACTTTGCAACAATTGCAAGGCCTTAAACAGGTATCCTTAAAAGAGAAAATGGAAAAGAAGTAAATATCAGTCGAGAAAAATCGATATTGACATGACCAAGGAGCAAAAAGAAACGTTTGACAAGTTGAGAGAAATCTTGGCATCAGAAGATTTTTGCATTCATACCCAGACTTTAAGAAACCATTCGATTTAACAACGGATGCTTCTGGTTTTGGTCTAGGGGCGTTACTATCTCAGGGTGGCCGCCCCTAATAATGAAAAAAATTATGCAACCAACGAGCGAAAGCTCCTCGCTCTAGTTTGGGCTCTGAAAAATCTCCAAAACTACTTATAAACTTCATCGATCACCAACCACTTAGCTTTGCCGTCTCGGATAAAAAACCTAACGCGAAACTAAAGCGCTGGAGGAATAATCGATGATCACGGTGGCAAATTGGTCTACAAGCCAGGAAAAGATAATCTTGTTGCAGACGCATTGTCTCGCCAGAACATAAATGTTCTAAAAGACGAACAAGAATCGGATGTAGCAACCATACATAGCGAACATACACCATTGCACACTGGTTTTTTATGTGTTTTTTTTGGCAGAAAGTCAAAAAAATTTTTTTACGGAATAAAAAAATTTATAGTTTCTTTATATTTAGGATAGTCTAATTAGATAAAAAAAAGTCGATTTTTACTTTTTTATGCAACAATGGCTTATTGTCCACCTCTCAAAGACAGGTGATTGTCGATAGAATGCGTAAGACAAAATTGGCGGCAAATCATTTTGCAACATTTGTGGTTAATATTTCCTCAGAGAATTAAAAAGTTTAAGGTGGTGTCATGGAAAACAGTAGGCCAGGTATGTAGATTTGTAGTTCAGTAAAATTTTTGTGTATGTTATATGTTTTTGTGTAGTTGTATCGTGTTTTGTTTATGTACCTTTTTACAGTCAACTTAACAAATGTAGCTGTGTTTCGTGGAATATAGCTTTTGAATGGCAAACCACTTCAAAGAATTTTAACGGCCAGTTATTAACTAACATGTGTATAATATTATACAACTAGTTTCATATGCACCTTTTTGTTCCTTTTTGAAAAAATGACGTTTTTGTAGATGAATACTTGTTTGGGCATGCAGAGCTGCTAGACATTTGGAGCAACAATAGTCGCTCTGAGGATGCAGTTAGACAGCATATATTTAAAAAAATTGGTCAGAATAATTTAAATGAATGTTGTATTCATTGATAAATAAAAAAGTTAAGTCCTTTGATTACATAAGGAAATATTTGCCAGGTTGCAATAGATCGTTGAACAGGTTGAAGAAAAAACACTTCAAATGGCTGGCATCTAGTATTAGTATAATCGCTGATTGGAAAACTGCAAACAAAGTTGGTTGTCCAAAACTAGTTTATGAAAGGCTAGTGCCATTAAAATTAGTTTTTTTTATTAATTTATTATTAAGGCATACGGGAAGTCTTGAAGCCCCTTTGTGTCCTTCTTATCTATTAATTCAGCCCATTTGGGCTCGCCGGCTAACTATAGTTAGCTTTTTCAAATTGACAGTAGTTTCTACAATTACATAACAATCACATATAACAAATAGGATTTAAGATAAGCGTCTGCTTCTGCGGACCCTTGTCAAAGGAGATCGGGTAATGAGATCCCTCGGTTGCCTTCTATTGAGCCTCCTTGGTGGCGAGATCTGTTTAGAGCGCTGGCTAGCCGATTTCTGTGGCGCTCCAGCCTGTCATGGTATCTGCTCGAGTGCTTGTTTATTTCGTCAAATACCGTTGCTAGTTTCAGTCTCTGTGCAAAGTGGTGTTTCGAACAAACCACTCGCATCCGGTGATGAGTCTTGCTACCTTATTTTGAATAGCCTGGATTCTTTTGATTTGGCTGTCGCATGCCAAGCCCCAGATCTGGCACACATACTTCCAGTTTGGTGCTAAGATCTGTTTGTAAATGTCAGCTTGTTGGATAGCGACAATTTACTGCGCGAACAAAGTAGCCAGTAGTGCTTCGCCGCCTTAGCACGCAGGCGCGGTCACATGCTTGGAAAATGTGAGTCTTCGATCCAGAAGCACTCCAAGGTACTTGCTGCGTTCGGCTGTGGTACGCGGGCTTCCTCGATGTAGCCGGGCGTGGCGTTCACCGCTTTAAAGTAAAGCAGACGTTGTTGGATTTAGTGCTATTGATGCCAATGTTCCAACGTCTTGCCCATTCCGAGAACCGGTATGCAAAGTCCTGGATACCATCGGCTGCGTCGTGCTCGCATCGGACCTGTAGGTGACGCACACGTCATCGGCAAATGTGGCCAGCATAGATTTCCTGTAAAGGCTTACATCCGGCTGCGGCATGCGTAGCTATACAGGCAGTAGAGGAGGGGGCCGAGGACACTACCTTGTGGAACACCAGCTGCCACGTTGTGCTCGGTGGAAATTGCTGAATGAAAGCGCACAGCGAACCTCCTTCCTTCCAGGTACGATTTTAGCAACCCAAAATATGGAGCAGGCAGCGTCTGCTTGATTTTCAGTTGAAGTCATCTGCAACGCCACATTGAAGGCCCTGCCCATACAAGCGATCGTCTACATAACGTTGGTTTTCAACGCTATTGTGAGGTTGCAATACTTCCCTTATCAGTGGAAGCTCGGGATAATCTCCATGATCCACAAACCTGGCAAGCCGGAAAGGGAGCCCGCCTCCTACTGGCCGATCAGTCTCCTCCCTTCAATTTCGAAGGTGTTTGAGAGACTGATTGCTGTCCGGATTGTAAGGATTATGGAAGCCCAGGGATTACCCTGAGCACCAGTTCGGTTTCGTGCTGGCCACTGTACTGTCGAGCAGCTCCATCGAGTCGCCGAGCAAATTCTGACTGCCTACGACAGTAAGGAATATTGTAACAGCCTCTTCTTGGACATTCGAGAAGCGTTTTGATCGAGTGTGGCACATTAAAATTAGTACACAATGAAAAAATAATAATTTGGATCAACAGATCGCCACAATCTATACGGTTTTGTCGTCCTTTAAAAATTGAATTTATTAAGGAAACTCGAGAGCTTATATTAGCAGAAAAAGAAAACTTGGATACCCAGATTCGTAATCTGCACATATATTTGCATAAAATAAACAACATTAAAATATTTGTAAAATATGTCGGTCAAATGACACTAATAGATGGTAAAGTTTTAAACAATTAACAGGATGTAACTCTGCCCAATGTTGCCCGATTTGCGAAGCAAAGTCAACGCATTTAATGAATGTGAATGATTTTAATTCAGATATTTTTGATGCTAATATAATATAATTAAATATTGATACAAAATTTTTTTTTTTTGGTAAGCTAAATATTTTTATGGCATATCGGCCAGATTGTTTATATGGCAGATATATGAAAGCTGACCAAATCACTTGAAACTTTGTGAATCATCTTGGGGAAGAAAAGAGTAACACAAACCAAATTTGGTGAAGATAGGTCATCATTTCGAATTTCTGCCAAAAAAACGCATAAAAAACCACATGCATTGACACAACAGACAACCCGGTAAACTGTTTCAGGAATCAAAAAATAATCGAAGAAGGAAACAGTTTTTCGGTATACACATTTATCTTGTTTAAAGCAAGCTGAGACACATAATAAAGATTTCTAACCGAGAAAATCTTCTTAATCCATTACAAGACGTGGTAAATGCTGAAGAAGTTAACTCAGTACATTGCTCCCTACCGATCTTGGCATTTGTCCAGCACCGATTAGTTGAATTGTTCCCAAGCACCTCTTTCAAGCATGTGAAAAGCTTTGTGCAGGACGTAACGGACACATCTGAGCAAAGGTAAATTGTTGGTAATTGTTGACAAAACCACACGGTGGAGTCGCGCCACAGCTTTGCGCTGCAATCACGCGAGTTAATTGCGCGCCTGTTTCAGGTAAATAGGTAATTTATTAGTGGCGTTTGTTGCAGCGATAAAACAGCTGATAGCGCTGCCAACTAGCCGCAACGGGTGATCTGGAGAGGGCGGCGTTGCCAGATCAACCGTGTGATCAGTTGTGTTGCGAGAATAGGCGCGAAATTCAAAATTAAATTTAAAATTTAATTTAATTTAATTTTGATACTGGTTACTGGGAGCGCACAAGTCGTTAAGAAAGCGGAAACGGCAAAGAGGTCGCGTCCAGACCAAATATCATCCTCTCACCGTGCTGGTGCCTAAGCAGAGGCTCTGGTGTCCAAGTCGAGCGGTACAAACCTCCATCCGTAAAGCCAGGGGAAATCCGTGGCCTACGTGGGAACCCCTTTCTAAGGCTTGGTGCTTCGCCTAGGAACCTTAGCCATTCTTCAGTTGATGGACACCTCAGTGGGGGCAGTCCCCCTGATCGCAACGACCCGTTCAGGAGAGCTCCCGACTTTCGAGATCCCCCACCAGAGGAGTCGGTAACCCGACCCATGGTGACGAAATCGGTCCCGGCGGTGGCGAGGGGTGAGCACGCAGCCCCCAGCCACCGTTGACTAGCGACTGCAGCGATGCTGTAGAGGTGGAGAACTTGGCTCCTACAGCATCTACCACCGCGACAAGTCAGATAACGATGGAACACATCGCCGTGCCATCGCAAAAGACGGGAGGGAAGTCCCCAGCTGTTCCCCTCATCGGTCTTCGGACCTGACCACGCTCTCCAGAACGAGGACCTGAG